>NW_024096814.1:0-11560 GCF_016545835.1 Crotalus tigris | reverse complement strand
TAACACAATTAAAAATATAACAAAACATAACTGCCTGGACAACAATAACATTAACAAAAAAAAATGACAGGAGCTCCACGTGCACCTTAACCCCAGGCCTGAGATCAAAACCATGTATTAAAGGACTTCTAGAACACTTGGAAAGGGGAGATAATATGGTCATGATGATGATATGATAGGAGTAATAAACGTGTCTCTGAATCCTGCTTTGTTGCAACTATGTCCCTTTCTAATGTAGTTGCTTCTGGGATTCGACTTACTCTCAGTCAGAGACTTAACTGCAGCAAAAAAAACCCAAAAACATGGCAGCTCAGTGTTAAAGGGCCACAAGCCATTCTGTGCTAATTAGGCAGAAGGCCTGCCATGATTAGCCAGGCCAGAACATTTTTACTGCATTGCAGTGTGTCAGATTGTTTTGCCTACCTTTTGTATATCTCCTAATGATCCTCCTATGCCTCTATATCTTAGCACTCCTGGGTTGTTTTTTTATTCTGTCATTATTACTTAAAATAACTCAAGGTACCAAAGAAATCTAATACTCCTTCTTCCTCTTATTTTCCCCACCACCACAATCCTGTGAGATGAGTTAGGCTGAGAGAGAATGATTGACCCAAAGTCATCCAGCCAGCTTTCAGGTCTAAGATGGGAGTAGAAGTCACAGTGCCCTGGTTTTTAGATCAGCACTTTAACCATTAGACCTCACTTGTCCCACAACTGCATTAGGCAAATTCTTTAGCATATGAACTAGGCTTGGCATTCAATTCACTGTGAGACAGTTTTAAAATTGCTGCCAATCAGATCACTTCTTTGGATTTAACTTAAGGACACAATGTGACCCCAAATTGGCATCAGTCTTATCAGGTAATTAGATTCCTGACAGATCTTTCCTTTTTTGTTCTATTTATGCCACTCATCTACTCTACATTCCAGATTCAGCAATTCGCTCCTGGATTCTTTTGAACTAACTGGACTCTTATAATAAAGACTTTAATAGCACTGTTTGCAGTAAATACTGTCGGTCTTGAACAGAAAACTCCTACAGCTAGCCTTAATAAGACATGTCACCCTGACCTCCTGAATTGAATGTTAGGGGAGGGGGGCGGAACCCACTAAATTAATATATACAAAATAATGCAGTCAGTTTATCCTGTCACTGACAATTGTGCAAGCTTTAACAGATTTTCTGTGACAATCACCCACTGAACATGATACAAAGCAATCAAAACAGACAAGAGAACTAGAAAAAAGAGCCAGCTTTTTAAAAGACCCAATAGTTCATTTTGTGCACTGCAAAAAAATAAGAGAAAACACACACACACACACACACAAACACACACACACCAATATGGGAGTATTTCTGTAGCAGAAGTACTATTTTGTGTTGAGGAAAGCACTTGTAACCTGCAGGGAGTGAAAAGAAGCAGAAAATGTATAACTGTTATGTATATAACTGTGTCTTTTTAATAGAAAACCACTAAGCAGGCCCCTAAGACTAATCAAACTACATTCTGCTGTCTTGCTTGAATGACAGCCAAGAAAGGCCAATTGCCTGACGTACCCCTTTGCCTAGGTCCTCCTGGATCACTTGCTCGATTTCCTGCCTGCTGCTCTGAGGAGCTTGGCTGTGCAAAATCTTGAGGGTGCGGGTGTATTCCTCAGGCAAGAGGTAATCAAGAGCCCCCAGATGCTGTCCTACTTTGATGAAGGTGCCTCGGTTGGCACAGCATAAATCTCGGAGACGTTCTGCAGAACGCAGATGCACCTGCAAAGAGAAAAGAAGGGGGGGGGGACTCTGAAACTTTGCTTAAAACCTTTTCTCCAAATTGTATACTGCATCCTTCCATATATCCTCTTCCAAGTCTTTGAGATATAATGGTAATCAGGAAGCTTCCTGAATTGGATGATTAAGATAAAAAGCATATTTCAGAAAAAAAAACAGGCCTCTCCCCTACTAAAAGAACCGTAGGTCAATGTCCTTGTTTGCAATGCCTCCACTGCACCTGCATTATCCCCAAAAACCTATCCGTAGGAGCTGACACCTACAGCATGTACAGACTTTTAAATGTTTGGTTAGAGTATTTCCAGTCCCCCTGACATATTCCTTAAGGGTATTCAAAAATATGCAGCAAAAAGAAGTGGACACAAGCCCTGCCCCTCAACACCTGATGCTTAACAGCTGTTCAATTTCTGCTTGGATCCTCCATTTTACAAGCCTCTGTGAGCTTTCTTGGTATGGGCTGAGCCATGGCATGCTAAAGGGCAAGGACACCACCAGGACTCCCTCAGAACAAATAGTATGCTCTCATCATGAAAAACCCCAGCCACATGTAGTATGACGTTAGGAGGACAAAAGACTCTGTTTTATATATTTAACTCCTTGCCTGGACTGTTCATCCCTTTCCTCTCTGAATAGCAGAGATGCAAAAGGGGGAGAGAGAAAAAGAATCACACCCCCCCCCCCCAAAAAATGGAATGGAAAAGGTGCAGATGGAAGTAGAAAAAGGAAGGGATGGAGTCAGAGCAGCTGGGCAGTTTGTCACAGTACAAGGAGTTCAACTCATTACAGGGAAACAGTTTTTATGCAGCTTGGATAATTGTCCTCGACACTGTCTCCAGCAGAGGAGAAGGGAGGGCGTGCAATCAGCAGCAGCCAAAATAGGGGAGGTCTATCTATAGCTTTCCAGAGTTAACCTGTATTCTAGGGGAAAAGAAAGACAAGATGGGTATATTTGAGAAGAAAAGAGGCCATCTTAGTCCCAATTCTTTATATTCTTAATAGCTCATGTTAATAAGCAAAAATATATTCCCTGTAGCTCTACAAAATATGCACAAAGGCGAGGCTGCTGGGAACACACTGTACATGCCTATACACATTTAAATATGCTAATTTGTTCCCTAAAAATGCTGGCTCAAAAACATTTTTGATAGCCGTTTATTAGGAGGCATCAAGAAAATCACAACCCGCATCATTGCAAAGATATAGTAAAGTACTATCAGCCAACAAGTTTATCTACCGGTAACTAGAGATAAATGAGTACAACAACCCCATATGTATCCTAGATTGAACAATAATGTTTAGCAATGTGTTTAGAAGAGGCACATTGATTTCTTGAATGCTGAGACAGAAGGAGAAGCCACAGAACACACTTCAGGTATTATTTCAAAAGACGGTGTGTGGAAATGTTCTTTGATCCCTAAAGGTCGCCGCGTTTGCAAGTGGTGGCTGTAAAAACCAAAATGTGTGCACAATTACAGGTAGTGCCCAGGGGCTTGACAGTGCACCAATTGTGAACTGTTCCTGATTTCAGCAATGGTTATTCACACCACCACACTTCTCATGCACTCAGTTGGTGCAAACAGTGACACCTGGCATGTTCAGAATGCAAGGGACAGGCATCATATATTGCCTATATTGAAAGATCACACTGGCTGCCATTTGCTTATTGGTCACAGTTTAAAATGCTTCTGTTGACTTTTGAAATCTTAAATGGCTTAGAGCCCAATTATCTAAGGCAGAGTTCCCCACCCTTTTGGGCACCAGGGATGATTCCATGGAGAAAGGTTTTTCCGCGGATCGGAGAGTGCGTGGTGGTGTGTGCTGCCTGCATCCCACTGATGGGGCTTTGTTTGTTTGTGTGGACCGGTTGCTGGCATTACATGGACTGGTACTGGTCCATGGACCAGGGGTTGGGGACCCCTGACCTAAGGAACTGCTTTTACCACTACAAAGCTCTCTAATTCCTCAGATCAGCAGAGATCTTTATCAAGACACATCTCTGCCAGATGGCCTACTACTTGGATAGACAGAGGGAATCTTCCCTTGTATATCTCCCAAGCTATAGAATATCTCCCTAAGAAAGTACAGTAACTTGAATTAAGGTTCAACACATGCCAAATAAAATGCACAAAATACCGCAAGTGAATGGGTGTCCTTGTTGAAAATTACCATGAAGATTATTTCAAGGTTGCATGATTTTCCTTGGTATGGCTTACGCTACTTTCAGAGGGAAAAATCCTATAGCTCTTCAAAGGCTGAACTAAGCAGAACAAACTGTAAAAGAATGGAACTGTACAATTAAGCCTATTATAACACTGGAAGTATGGAAAAAAACAAACATATTAAAGAAGTCAACTGTAAGAAGTTACTGAATAAGGAAAAAAATCCAAATATAGTAGTTGTTAAGGGCTTGAACGGATAGCATCATCATCATCAAAACTTATAGAATTTTTGTTTGGATGGATGATTTGTAAACTCTTTATGTAATGAAGTACAAAGTATATTACCATGCAGTGGATGCACTAATATTGCTAATGGAACATACAGAGGATCACGTAGGCATCATAGTTAGAGATGAATCATCATGAACTCAACACAGAAGTTGAATAGTTATTACATCATTTAACTGATGTTCCTAGGAAAAGAGATCAGGTTAACAAAGATTATTTAATTAGTTGTTTGTTTGTTTGTTTGTTTAATATAACGCCCATTTTGCTGTTTGCGGTGACATTATATTTGCAGTACAGTAGAAAGTCTGTTATAAAGTTAGGTGAAAAGAATTAGAAAATATCATTAAAAAACAGAACTCAACCTTGCAGTCCCAAGAACATTCATAAGCTTATTGCAGCAGCTCTGTGGGGACAGAAGCAGTCCCTGGTCATTCTCCAATAGGAGCCTCTATTCTGGACCTTGCAGCTTGTCCCATGCATCCTAGGTAGATGCGTTTCTCTGAGTCCAAAGAACAGGCTTGGGATTCATCCAATGAAAAAAGAGAGTTGCCCTCCACAATTTTCACTCTTCAGAGCTGAGCCCTTTTTATAAGGAACTACAGACTATAAACCAAACTGATTATTTCAAAATCCTGAAACAGGATTTGTGACAGTAAGCTACTGGAAGAATTTCCATTAACTATTAGTTTACTCAGTTAAAAGTAAACCACCCAATATTATATGTATTATGGCAACCCAGCTTCCCTTTGTAATGTGATTTCTTTTAGCCAAGCATGCGATTTGAATTTATTTATTTATTCAATGTCTAAGCTGCCCATCTCTCCTGGAGGCGGCTCTAGGCATCTAACAATCATTAAAAACCAATAAAAAGTTAAAATATTGAAGTCATAAATAGTAACATCGAAATAATTTAAAATTGACAAAGATCCGGTGGAAGGAAACAAGATGCACCTGAGAGGGAGGTGGGATTTTATTTTGGTCTGTTTGGTCACCTTCAGAATGATGCACCCCCTATTGGGACCCCAGATCATTTGGCAGAGCCAGGTCTTCACCCTTTCAAAGGCCAAAAGGATGGGTGTCAATCTTACCTTGTTCCAAAGTGCAGGAATCACAGCAGAAAAGGCTCTTCTCCTAGACCATGGCTACCTAAATTTTATGATTGAGAGGGTTCTCCATCCACCAGTTCCAAACATTGGGGGGATCTTTCCCTTTAACAGCCTGCCCTTTGGCTCTCATAGAAACCCATGCCTGTCACCACCTTTATGCATTGTCCCACCCTCAGTCTCCAGAGGTGATCTTTCCCCTCCCACCCTGACAGAGCAAAGAGCTTTGCCATCCCCCTCCAGCCACTCTCATTCATTCCTCCAGACATCCTTGGGAGACAGATGAGGAAGGGAACCCCCAGAGTACTTTAGCTCAAGGTTTCAGCACCAACATGGCTCCTACCTCTCCACTCCCCCCCAATATGCACAGTATCCTCCCTGCTAAGCTGGTCCTTCTCGTTGCCCCACTGCAGGAGGGCCGACTCATCCAACCCCTCCATTTGACTCTCACTCTGGATGGAGGACCCTAAGCATCCACCACTGGCCAGTAACCACTCCCAGGCTCTCAATCAAGGAGTGGGCTTCTTTCGGTATTTCATTAGCCCAAATTTAGGATTAAAATATTGTGAGAACTTGCAATTATTAGGAAGAGGAGCGGTGAACACAGAGAGGTAAGAGACAAAATTGCTTTAGGTAGTGATCTTAAATAAATATGGGGGGGAGGCAAGAACTCTTGTTCTCCAAAAGACATCAGTCTTTCGCAGCAAAAACAGCAGTTATAATGCTACTTAAATACCTATTCTTCTCATAGAAAAAAATAAGACAGATTCATTCCTTCTGTTCCTCCCTCAGGGAATATAATTCTGAATCTCTCCTCGCTTTATACACACTTTATACACATGAAACCTCATCATGTTTTCCTCCTGCCTGAAGCTCAGTCTGCTGATCTGAATTCTAAATGGGGGGGGGAGATAAATGAGGAATTACTCTCCCCACACAACTTCCTCTGTGCAGGTTGATTTAGTCTAAGACAGTGTTTCTCAGCCTTGACAATTTTAAGGCATGTGACTTCAACTCCCAGAATTCCACAGCCAGCATTGCTAGCTGTGGAATTCTGGGAGTTGAAGTCCACATGCCTTAAAATTGTCAAGGTTGAGAAACACTGGTCTAAGAGAATGAAATGCCCAGATTACTCTGCACAGATGCATTTGTCTCTATCCCAATCCAATTGTGCCAACCCCACTCTTGGAAGGCTAGCGAGAACACAATTCAACAGAGGAAGAATGCTTACAGAAATAATTTTCCCTTCTCTCTCCATCACTATCATCATAGCCCTAGCCTACAAAGAAGCACAGGCTGGAAATATTTACCTATGGAAAATGCTTGTTAGGAAAAGAAGTCCCATTAGATATATTGCCAGCATTAGTGAATACTATACAACTGAGGAACAAGCTGAGAGGAGCAGATCTCAGAAGCTGAGCACACAATAGGCTATGGTCCCAAGTCATAGGCTAGAAGTATCTACATTTTAAAGAAATTCCAGCTCTTTATGCAAATGGATAAACAGCATTCACTTAGATCAGGAGTAGGCAAGTTGAGGCATTCCAGATGATGCTGAATTACTACTTCTAGCCAATATGGTCAGTGATAAGGGATTTTAGGAGTTGTATTTCAGCAACATCTGGAATGCTGCCAACTGTTTATCCCAACCTAGACAAAATGAACTTCCCTCTTGTCTGTACTGACTCTTAAGTTTCTTCATCTGAGCAGGTCAGATTGAAGCTAACTGATTTTAACTTTCAGAGTCGCAAAATACCCTAAGAATGTCATGCCATCTGCTATAAATAATATCAACAATCATCCACCTATTAGCCCTTTATCACAGCCATCTAGGTAAAACAAGTCCAGAAATGTAAGTAAATTTAAATTTAAAATTTAAGTTCATATATTCAGAATCCCAACCACCAAGTGTTTAAGGTCAATGTGGTAAATATCATTTTCATTTTGTGTCAGCCTGTCCAGTGGCAAATTTTCTTCTGGTCTAGCAAAGTATTACAAACTTAAGATGCAGTGGAACAAAACATGCTGTTACATTAAAATTTGAAGGATTGCCTACAGCAAGAATTAATGTTTGTGTAGTAATTCACGAGGATTTATAATAATGTGATGCAGGTAGATCACTTTTAGACATGAGGAAAATCCTTCCCCCCACCCAAAGTGATTTTGCAAACTTTTACATCAGATTTCCAACATGAACCTAAATTGAAAATATCACAAAGACCAGAGGAGATAATATTCGGGGATGCAATGGCCACTTACCTGCATCAAAAGCTTTAAAAAAGCCTCTAGTCATTTTGGCCTATGCCCTATACCTTCTTCCATTGTAGCTTGATATATACACAGCTTGTGCCACATATCATCATCATTTGCCTGAAATGGTATAAGGTTTCCAGCCTGAGCAAGGGGTTGGACTAGAAGACCTCAAAAGTTCCTTCCAACTATTATTATTATTATTATTATTATCGATCATCGCACAGTCAGCCAGATGTTCAGACTGGATTTGGCATTTTGTCTACCTATCGAGTCCTTACCCAGGACCTGGGATAGGCAGATGTGGATGTTTGATGGTATTACAGATAGCGTCGCAGGATGGAAGCAGTTCCTAGTAAGGCCGCCTTTTGCAATTGATTAATAGCGAATTGTAAGCCAAATGCGGTTAAAGTGGTGCATCCAGTTTTTCTGGGATCCGTCGCACTTAGAAAGTGAGCTATGAATATGGATACCTGCTTGCTTTTGCCACAGTCTTCTATTTCTATTTGTAGGTCTTTGTATTTTGTTATCTTCTCCAGTTCTTTCTCTTCTATTCTGCTATCTCCAGGCACTGCAACATCCACTATCCAGACTTTTTTGTCTTTCTTATCGACAATTGTTAAGTCTGGGGTGTTATGTTGCAGGTGCTTGTCTGTTTGAATTCTGAAGTCCCAGAGCAGTGTAATTTTATCATTTTCTATGACTTTCTCTATTTTATGATCCCACCAGTTTTTGCTTACAGGCAAATGATATTTTTTGCAGATCTTCCAAGGCACCATTGTTGCTATTTTGTCATGCCGCTGCTTGTAGTCAGTCTGTGCAATCTTCTTGCAACAGCTTACCAAGTGGTCCACTGTTTCTTCAGCTTCTTTGCATAGGCGGCACTTACTGGTCTGTTGCTGTCTCTTCAATTTTGACTTTGTATGCATTTAGTCTAAGGCTGGTCATGTGCACGTCAAAATTAGTCCATCTGGTCTTCTTCTTCAATTTTCCTGCTCTAGCCATTGCCAGGTTTTATTGTTATCTGCTTTCCAAAGCGATTTTTTTCATGATTGCCATGTTAGTGCTTTACTTCCCATGCTCTATTTGTTCTTATTTGGTCTTTCTTGTAGGCCAGTTTGGTCTCTCCAGTAGTAGTAAGCCTTCCTGATATACTAATTTCAGTGCATCTTCATCATTGTTCTTCAGATATTCTTCCAAAGCCATTTTTTCTTCTTCAACCATCTGATGTACTTGTAGCATTCCACGCCCCCCTATGTGCCTTGGTAGATAAAGTCTATCAATGTCACTGCGTGGATGAAGGGCATGATTCATTGTCATTATTTTTCTGGTCTGCCTATCCATTGATTTTAGTTCTGCTTGAGTCCAGTCCACTATTCCAGCTGTGTACATAATGACTGGGATTGCCCAGGTGTTGATTGCCTTTATGGTATTTCCTCCATTGAGTTTGGATTTTAAGATCTTCTTCACTCTCTTGATGTATTCACCTCTAATCTTTTTCTTGAATTCAGTGTGCTTGATGTTGTCAGCTTGAAGGATACCCAAGTATTTGTAGTACTCTTCCTCATCCAGACTCTTAATGTTATTTTCGTGGGCAATCCATGATTCCTTCAGTTTTCATTATTTTTTCCTGTTAGATCGACGTGTGTACCATTTTCCAAGCAAACTCCATACAATATCTTGGCTATATATACGGACAGTGTGTTGAAGGCAGCGATTCTATTTCAGATGATGTTTTTCCATTACAGCTTCAGAACAATATATATTATATATATATTATTAATTATTATGGATCATTGCACAGTATAGCCAGATGATCAGACTGGATCTTGGCATTTTGTCTACCTATCAAGTCCTTATCCAGGACCTGGGATAGGCGATGTGGATGTTTGATGGTATTACAGATATCGTCGCAGGATGGAAGCAGTTCCTAGTAAGGCCGCCTTTTGCAATTGACTAATAGCGAATTTGTCAATGCCAATGGTGTTCAAGTGGTGCTCCAGTGTTTTGGGATTGCACCTAAGGAGCCTATTACTATTGGTACTACCCTTGCTTGCTTTTGCCACAGTCTTTCTATTTTTATTTGTAGGTCTTTGTATTTTGTTATCTTCTCCAGTTCTTTCTATCTTATTCTGCTGTCTCCAGGCACTGCCACGTCAACTATTCCAGACTTTTTGTCTTTTCTTTATCTGGGGGGGGGACCCCCCCCACCCCCAAAATTTGGTTTTTTGTAAGTCTGGGGTTGGTATGTTGCAGGTGCTTGTATGTTTGAATTCTGAAGTCCCAGAGCAGTTTAATTTTATCATTTTCTATGACTTTCTCTATTTTATGATCCCACCAGTTTTTGCTTACAGGCAAATGATATTTTTGGCAGATCTTCCAATGCACCATTGTTGCTACTTTGTCATGCCGCTGCTTGTAATCAGTTTGTGCAATCTTCTTGCAACACCTTACCAAGTGGTCCACTGTTTCTTCAGCTTCTTTGCATAGGCGGCACTTACTGTCTGTTGCTGTCTTCTCAATTTTGACTTTGTATGCATTTGTCCTTAAGGCTTGGTCTTGTGCAGCCAGAATTAGTCCCTCGGTCTCTTTCTTCAATTTTCCTGCTCTTAGCCAATGCCAGGTCTTGTTATTATCTGCTTTCCCAGCTATTTTTTTAATGTATTGGCCATGTAGTGCTTTGTCTTCCCATGCCTCTATTCTGTTCCTCATTTGGTCTTTCTTGTAGGCCAGTTTGGTCTCTCCAGTAGTCAGTAAGCCTTCCTGATATACTAATTTCAGTGCATCTTCATCATTGTTCTTCAGATATTCTTCCAAAGCCATTTTTTCTTCTTCAACCATATGATGTACTTGTAGCATTCCACGCCCACCTATTTGCCGTGGTAGATAAAGTCTATCAATGTCACTGCGTGGATGAAGGCATGATGTCATTGTCAATAATTTTTTGGTATGCCTATCATTGCTTTTAGTTCTGCTTGAGTCCAGTCCACTATTCCCAGCTGTGTACATTACAGACTAGGAATTGCCCAGGTGTTGATTGCCTGTACGGTATTTCTCATGAGTGGAATGGAAGATCTCTTCACTCTCTTTGATGATATCACCCTAATCTTTTCTTGACTTCAGTGTGCTTGATGTTGTCAGCTTGAAGGATACCAAGTATTTGTAGTACTCTTCCTCATCCAGACTCTTAATGTTATTTTCGTGGGGCATCTTGATTCCTTCAGTTTTCATTATTTTTCCTTGTTTGATAGTAAGTGTGGCACATTTGTCCAAGCCAAACTCCATTACAATATCTTGGCTATATATACGGACAGTGTTAAGCAGCGATTCTATTTCAGATGATGTTTTTCCATACAGCTTCAAATCATCCATGTAAAGGAGGTGGGATAGTCTGGCAGATGTTTTTGATGTTTGATAGCCATGTCCTGAGTTATTCAGTATTGTTGACAGAGGAAACAGTGCAATAACAAATAGTAATGGTGATAATGAATCTCCTTGAAATATTCCTCTCTTGATATTAACCTCTCCCAGCCTCTCACCATTGATCTGCAACTGTGTCTTCCATTGTGCAATCGATCTTTGCACAAATTTTCTGATGTTTCTACTGACTCCTGTTATTTCTAGGCACTTTATTATCCAATCATGTGGCAGAGAGTCAAATGCCTTTTTGTAGTCAAGCCATGCCACATTCAGGTTGGTCTTCCTTCTCTTGCAGTTTTCCAAGATCATTTTGTCTATTAGGAGTTGATCTTTTGTTCCTCTGCTATTGGGGCGGTTTCCTTTCTGCTCAGGTGGAAAGAGATTATTTTCAACTAGATCAGTGGTTCTCAACCTGTGGGTCGGGACCCCATTTGGGTCGAACGACCATTTTATGGGGGTCGCCAAACAACGCAGTCCGCCATTTTTTCCCCCTTTTCCTTAGCTGTGCTACTCCCTTTTATTCTATTGGCTTTTGAAAGCCAATAGAATAGACTCTCTTT